>NC_068423.1:14899651-14914651 GCF_023373465.1 Oncorhynchus keta
CTTGGAGAATGGACTAATACACTATTAGGCTGATAGAGAAATTAGTCAGCTCCTCTGGTGGCCTCTGAGTGAGAAAATACACAGTTATTTCCCCTATTAACCGAGCAGAGTTTTCACTTCGACTTCAGTTTTTTTTTAAACAAGTATTTGCAAAGAACGTTTTCCAGAAACTTTTCAGAGGATGGGCCACGTTTTGCTTCCACAGACAAAGTGGAGAGAAATAACTATGTTCTTTATATTGATTAAATATGAAAATGGGGAAACTCACAACCGATATCAAGAGTGGTAGAATTGCGTTAGAAAGGATTAATTAGAACGAATGGAACCATTAGAGTTAAGGACAAATGGACCATAAGGTTGACGTGGACAGATGATTCTACTTTACAGAAAACGCTATTTGCAGAAAGTCATTTTTAACTTTCCAGTCAAACATGGCACGTGAAAGAAGGAAGTGGACATAGGTCTCTCTCAAACTATTATAGAATTTGTGTCATACCGTTCCATAACCTATGGGATAACTTTCACTACTAACGAGAACATTTGGCAGAAATGAGTCTCCTCCATCTCTGCTACACAGGAGGCTTAGCCTCACATTGGACATAAAAAGGTAAGAGAGAGATACGTCCTGTTCATCCGGTCATTGTTGGCGGAACCCAGGCAACTGGTGTCACCACTGGTTCGGGCCCGCCCTGGCTATAAACCCTGAGAAGCTGCGCTAGCCAATTGGGATCAATTAGCATCGTCGCTAACAGCCACTTTCAACCTGTCAGCAGGAAGCAGAGGGGCTAGCCGTTTGTCTCTGTCCAGACAGGCCCCCGTGGGAAGGATCTAATAGAACGCTAGCATAGGCAGGCTTCACAAGACCAGGCATAGTTAAGCCAGAGTTATTGCAAAGGCTTGCTAAGAGTTTCAGCATCATTAGGAATGATAAACAGACAAAAACAACAGATGAGTGAAACTATCAATCAGTTCAAATCATTCGGTGACAGAAATGCAATGAGATGTCTTACAGCTATCTAACCATATCAAACAGAAATATGTAACCTCATCAAGTGTGATAGCTCAGATAAACACATCACACACATGCAGTCAGCTGGTTGTTTCCCTTCAACCCCAGCTGTGGCAGTTCAACAGCTTCTACCCCCAAGCCATAAGACTGCTCAACAATTAATCAAATGGCCACCAGACTATTTACATTGACCCCCCCCGCTCCCTTTTGTATACTGCTGCTAATCGCTGATTTTGTGTCTATGCATAGTCACTTCACCCCTACCTACATGTACAAATTACCTCAACTAACCAGTACCCCAGCACACTGACTCAGTACCGGTGCCCCCTGTATATAGCCTCATTATTGTTATTGTGTTATTCTAAACTCTTCCTGAACTGCACTGTTAGTTAAGGGCTTGTAAGTAAGCATTTCACGGTAAAGTCTATCCTTGTTGTATTCGACGCAGGTGGCAAATGAAGTTTGATTTGAACACAGTAAACATGGCACCGGACTTAGCATCTTGCTAGCACGCAGCGAGAGACATATGCTGCTTCCGCGGATTCTCACCCCGTCACTCTAAGACAAAATAACAAAAAGATGCACGCAAACAGCCAAACACTGCTGAAACAAACCTCGCCTTCTCTTTTCAAGGACATAAACATGCAGCATGAAAATAAAGCAGAAATGTGGAATTCACAATCCACCTCAGTCAACCTGGGTACATACAGCGGACTGAGAAAGTCCAGTGACCAGTAACTATGCTGAAACGAAATACAAACACAACATGTCAAGTGTTGGTCTCAAGTTAAAAGATGGCAGAAATGTCCATATGCACACGAAAGCTAATTTCTCTCAAATGTTGTGCACAAATTTGTTTACATCCCTTCAGTGAGCATTTCCTCTTTGTCAACATAATCCAATTTTTTTGTCACACAACACAATGCCACAGATGTCAAGTTGAGGGAGCGTGCAATTGACATGCTGACTACAGGAATGTCCACCAGAGCTGTTGCCAGAGAATTGAATGTTCATTTCTCTACCACAAGCTACCTACAACGTTCCTTTAGAGAATTTGGCAGTACGTCCAACTGGCCTCACAACCGCAGACCATGTGTAACCACGCCAGTCCAGGACCCCCACATCCGGCTTCTTCACCTGCGGGATGTCTGAGACCAGCCACCCGGACAGCTGATGAAACTGAGGAGTATTTCTCTCTGTAATAAAGCACTTTGGTGGGGAAAAACTCACTCTGATTGGCTGGGCCTGGCTCTCAAGTGGGTGGGCCTATGCCCTCCCAGGCCCACCCATGGCTGCACCCCTGCCCAGTCATGTGAAATCCATAGATTAGAGCCTAATGAATTCATTTCAATTGACTGATTTCCTTCTATGAACTGTAACTCAGTCAAATCAATGAAGTTGTTGTACACTGCGTTTATATTTTTGTTCAGGACAGATAACCATGTGTGAAATGTATATACGACAACACGCTAATTATTGAGTGAGAAGCTGTTTGTGAAACATACACATGATCTGTGGACGTGGTAAAGTGGCGGACATCAAAGGGGTCCGGAGTGAGAAAAAGGTAAAAGTAGGCCATGTCATGGCTGTAGAGAGAGACTGAAGAGGGAGGGAGACAGGGAAGAGAGAGAGAGACGGGAGAGAGAGAGAGAGAGACGGGGGGAGAGAGAGTCAGGGAGAGACGGGGAGGGAGAGAGAGACGGGGAGAGAGACAGAGACGGGGGAGAGAGACAGAGACGGGGGGGAGAGACACGGGGGAGGGAGAGAGACGGGGGAGGGAGAGAGAGAGACGGGGGGAGGGAGAGAGAGACGGGGGAGGGAGAGAGACAGAAGTGGAGGGAGAGAGACAGAAGAGGGAGGGAGACGGGGAAGAGAGAGAGAGACGGGGGGGAGAGAGAGTCAGGGAGAGAGAGAGAGAGACGGGGGGAGAGAGAGAGAGAGGGGGAGAGAGAGAGAGAGACGGGGGAGAGAGTCAGACAGAGAGACGGGGGGAGAGAGAGCTGGGAGAGAGACGGGGAGAGAGCGAGAGAGACGGGGGGAGAGAGAGAGAGACGGGGAGAGAGAGAGTCAGGGGAGAGACGGGGGAGAGAGAGAGAGACGGGGGGAGAGAGACAGAGTGGGAGGGGAGAGAGAGAGAGAGGGGGAGAGAGACAGAGACGGGGGAGAGAGACAGAGACGGGGAGAGGAGAGAGAGAGACGGGGGAGGGAGAGAGAGACGGGGGAGAGAGAGAGAGACGGGGGGAGGGAGAGAGAGAGACGGGGGGGGAGGGAGAGACACGGGGGGAGGGAGAGAGACGGGGGAGGGAGAGAGAGAGACGGGGGGGGGAGAGAGAGAGAGACGGGGGGAGAGAGAGTCGGGGGGAGAGAGAGAGAGAGACGGGGGAGAGAGAGAGAGACGGGGAGAGAGAGAGAGAGAGAGACAGGGCAGGGGGAGAGAGAGTCAGGGGAGAGACGTGGGGGGAGAGAGAGCGAGAGAGGGGGAGAGAGAGCGAGAGAGACGGGGGAGGGAGAGACACGGGGAGGGAGAGAGACGGGGAGGAGAGAGAGAGACGGGGAGGGAGAGAGAGAGACGGGGGGAGAGAGAGTCAGGGGGGAGAGGAGAGAGAGAGACGGGGAGAGAGAGAGAGACGGGGAGAGAGAGAGAGAGACGGGGGGAGAGAGTCAGGGGAGAGACGGGGAGAGAGAGAGAGAGAGAGACGGGGAGAGAGAGCGAGAGAGACGGGAGAGAGAGAGAGAGGGGGGAGAGAGAGAGAGGGACTAGGGGGGAGAGGAGAGAGGGACGGGGGAGAGAGAGAGAGGGACGGGGGGGAGAGAGAGAGAGAGACGGGGGGAGAGAGCGAGAGAGACGGGGGAGAGAGAGAGAGACGGGGGAGAGAGAGAGCGAGAGAGACGGGGGAGATATAGAGAGAGAAGAGAGACGGGGGGAAGAGAAGTCACGGGGAGAGAGAGAGAGAGACGGGGAGAGAGGAGAGTCAGAGAGAGAGGGAGAGGAGAGTCAGAGAGAGACGGGGGGGGGAGAGAGAGAGAGAGAGACGGGGGGAGGAGAGTCAGAGAGAGACGGGGGGAGAGAGCGAGAGAGACGGGGGGAGAGAGAGAGAGAGAGAGACGAGGGGAGGGAGAGAGAGAGAGACGGGGAGAGAGAGAGAGAGAGACGGGGGGAGAGAGAGAGAGAGACGGGGGGAGAGGAGAGAGGAGAGAGACGGGGGGAGAGGAAGAGCAGAGAGAGACGGGGGAGAGAGAGAGAGAGATGGGGGGAGGTCAGAGAGGAGAGAGGGGGGGAGAGAGAGCGAGAGAGGGGGGGAGGAGAGAGAGAGAGACGGGGAGAGAGAGAGAGAGACGGGGGGGGGAGAGAGAGAGACGGGGGGAGAGAGAGAGAGGGGGGGGAGAGAGAGAGAGAGACGGGGGAGAGAGAGAGAGCGACGGGGGGAGAGAGCGAGAGACGGGGGGAGAGAGAGAGGAGACGGGGGAGAGAGAGTCAGAGAGAGAGACGGGGGAGAGAGATCGGGGGAGAGAGAGAGACGGGGGGAGAGCGAGAGAGGGACGGGGGGAGAGAGAGAGAGAGGGACGGGGGGGGGAGAGAGAGGGACGGGGGGGAGAGAGAGAGAGGGACGGGGGGGAGAGAGAGAGAGGACGGGGGGGGAGCGAGAGAGAGAGGGACGGGGGAGGAGAGATATAGATCTTTTATTTACGGGGGGAAACATATATAGAGACGGGGGGAGAGAGATATAGAGAGAGAGACGGGGGGAGAGAGCGAGAGAGACGGGGGGAGGAGAGAGAGAGACGGGGGGAGAGAGAGAGAGGGACGGGGAGAGAAAGAGAGAGAGAGACGGGGGAGGGGAGAGAGAGAGAGAGACGGGGGAGAGAGAGGGAGAGAGAGAGAGACGGGGAGAGAGCGAGAGAGAGACGGGGAGAGAGAGAGAGAGAGACGGGGGGGGAGAGCGAGAGAGACGGGGAGGGAGAGAGAGACGGGGAGGGGGAGAGAGAGAGAGAGACGGGGGGAGAGAGAGAGAGAGAGAGACGGGGGAGAGAGAGCGAGAGAGACGGGGGAGAGAGAGCGAGAGAGACGGGGAGAGAGAGAGAGAGAGAGAGACGGGGGAGAGAGAGAGAGAGAGAGATGGGGAGAGAGAGAGAGAGACGGGGGAGAGAGTCAGAGAGAGACGGGGAGGGAGAGAGAGAGAGAGACGGGGGGAGAGGAGAGAGAGAGAGACAGGGGGGAGAGAGAGAGAGACGGGGAGGGAGAGAGAGAGAGACGGGGGGAGAGAGCGAGAGAGACGGGGAGAGAGAGAGAGAGAGACGGGGGAGAGAGAGAGAGACGAGGGAGAGAGAGAGAGACGGGGGGAGAGAGAGAGACGGGGGGGGAGAGAGAGACGGGGGGGAGAGAGTCAGAGGAGAGATGGGGGAGAGAGAGTCAGAGGAGAGAGAGAGTCAGAGGAGAGATGGGGGAGAGAGAGTCAGAGGAGAGATGGGGGAGAGAGAGTCAGAGAGAGACGGGGGAGAGAGAGTCAGATAGAGACGGGGGGAGAGAGATAGAGATCGGGGATTTTTACGGGAGAGAGAGAGATGGGGAGAGCGAGAGAGCCAGAGGAGAGAGATGTATATATTTTCCAGAGAGACGGGGGAGAGAGCGAGAGAGACGGGGAGAGAGAGCATATATATCTTTATATATATATAGAGAGTCAGAGGAGAGATGGGGATTAGATAGTCAGAGGATATATGGGGATAGAGTCAGCATATATATATATATATCTAGGAGAGATGGGGAGAGAGAGTCAGAGGAGAGACGGGGGAGAGAGAGCTGAGGATAGATGGGAGAGAGATTTATTACAGAGAGATTGAGGATATATTATTTAGCGAGAGACAGACGGGGAGATATATATATATATATCGGGGATAGATATTACGGGGATATATAGAGATATACGGGGGGAGAGAGCGAGAGAGACCATATATATATGATAGACTGTGGATAGATATCGTAGATAGATGGGGAGAGATAGTCAGAGGAGAGACGGGGGAGAGAGAGTCAGAGGAGAGACGGGGGGAGAGAGAGTCAGAGGAGAGACGGGGAGAGAGAGCGAGAGAGACGGGGGAGAGAGAGCGAGAGAGACGGGGGGAGAGAGAGACAGGGGAGAGAGGGGGAGAGAGAGTCAGAGAGAGAGAGAGAGACGGGGGAGAGAGAGAGAGACGGGGATGAGAGAGAGAGAGAGACGGGGAGAGAGAGAGAGACGGGGGAGAGAGAGTCAGAGGAGAGACGGGGGAGAGAGAGCAGAGAGAGACGGGGGGAGAGAGAGTCAGAGGAGAGATGGGGAGAGAGAGTCAGAGGAGAGAGGGGGAGAGAGAGAGAGAGAGACGGGGGAGAGAGAGAGAAGGGGAGAGAGAGAGAGACGGGGGGAGAGAGAGGAGAGAGAGAGAGACGGGGAGAGAGAGAGAGAGAGAGACGGGGGAAAGAGAGAGAGAGAGACGGGGGGAAAGAGAGAGAGAGAGACGGGGGGAGAGAGAGAGAGAGACGGGGGAGAGAGAGAGAGAGAGACGGGGAGAGAGAGAGAGAGGGGGAGAGAGAGAGAGAGACGGGGGGAGAGACTGGAGACGGGGGAGAGACGGAGACGGGGAGAGAGAGAGAGAGATACGGGGGAGAGAGAGATAGAGACGGGGAGAGATATATATATAGATCTGGATATATAGAGAGACGGGGAGAGAGAGACGGGGGAGATAGAGAGAGACGGGGGAGATAGAGAGAGAGATACGGGGAGAGAGAGAGAGAGAGACGGGGGAGAGAGAGAGATGGGAGAGAGAGAGTCAGACGAGGAGAGAGAGGGGAGAGAGAGAGAGAGAGACGGGGGGAGAGAGAGAGACGGGGGAGAGAGAGAGAGAGACGGGGAGAGAGAGAGAGGGAGAGAGAGAGACGGGGAGATGAGGAGAGAGATGGGGAGAGGGAGAGATGGGGATGAGAGAGAGAGAGGGGGGGAGAGAGAGAGAGATGGGGATGAGAGAGAGAGATGGGGATGAGATATATATAGATGGGGATGAGATAGAGAGATGGGGATGAGAGAGAGAGATATGGGGATGAGAGAGAGAGAGATGGGGATGAGAGAGAGAGAGATGGGATATATATATATACACTGAGATATACATATATGGGGAGGATATACATACATCTAGTATCTTACACATATATATCTGTGCATATATATACATCGCACATATATACACTGCATTAATAATATACACATACACACTGTGTATATATACACATACACTTTATCTGCATATATATATATCTTAAAGTACACATATATATATCTTGTGCACCCATATATACTATGTATACATATACATCTGCATATATATATTAATCTGCATATATATATATATATATCTTATTTACATATATATAATCTTATATATATACATCTTAGCTATATATATATATTTAGTAACTATTACACACACACTTTAATTACACACATACACTGCACTCATTACATACACGCACTCACATACACTGCACCCACACACTACACACCGACACACTACACTGTGCACCCATACACATACTGCACTCCGTATTTACTATTACTACATCACTCCATACATACATACATCAGCACATTATTAATAATACACTCTACACTACTCACCAGTATTTATTACATATTGGCTATTAATCTTACTACACATACATATTACATCAAAGTTACTCTACACATTAATCTTACACATCATACACGCGCACCATTCACACTGTGCACCTTACATACCCACATCGTGCATTATTACACACATACCATTCATTGGCTATTAGCACACTGTGCATTAATAATACACATACACTACATACACATCATGCACTATTGTTACACACATCATTTACATACATTACACTGTGTATTTACACATACTTCGCATCACACATACTATCAGTATCTACACATACACACTATTTACTATTACATACGCACTATTCACTTACACATACACGCACCACACACACATTACCCATTGGTTCACTGCACTCCACATACATATTCACATACTCGACCCATATACTACATCAGTAATTACACTATTGGCCTCATACATCGCACCCATATATTACATGCACTCCACACACATACACTTTACTTACACTCTTACATCATGCATTACATACATACACCATTTCATTAATAATACACTTACTACACACACTGCACCATACACACACTGCACTCATACATATTACACTTTACCATACACATACACTGCACTACTTCACATTACACTCGCACCATACACACACATCGACCACATTACACGCGCTCACACATACATGGCTTGGTCATCTACATGTCACACTCGCACTCACACACACTTGATCTATTACACGCACTTTACCCATACACTACATAATCATTTAATCACACACTCACATTCACTAGCATTATTGGCCCACACGTTATTTACACACATACACTTATTACACATATTATTAATACACTTGCATTGTTTACACATATACCTGCATTTATTATTATTATCGTGCATTTACATAATATTACACGCATTTACATTACATCGTATTTACACATTATTATTAATGTAGCATTTACACACACTAATAATTCTACTAACATTATTACACTGCATTTACATACACACACGATCGCATATGGGATGAGAGAGAGAGAGATATGGGATGAGAGAGATTATGGGGGAGGAGAGAGAGAGATGGGAGGAGAGAGAGAGAGATGGGGAGGAGAGAGAGAGATGGGGATGAGAGAGAGAGAGATGGGGATGAGAGAGAGAGAGATGGGGATGAGAGAGAGAGAGATGGGGATGAGAGAGAGAGAGATGGGGATGAGAGAGAGAGAGATGGGGATGAGAGAGAGAGAGATGGGGATGAGAGAGAGAGAGATGGGGATGAGAGAGAGAGAGATGGGGATGAGAGTGAGAGAGATGGGGATGAGAGAGAGAGAGATGGGGATGAGAGAGAGAGAGATGGGGATGAGAGAGAGATGGGGATGAGAGAGAGAGAGATGGGGATGGGATGAGAGAGAGATGGGGGATGAGAGAGAGAGATATGGGGATGAGAGAGAGAGAGATGGGGATGAGAGAGAGATGGGGGATGAGAGAGAGAGAGGGATGAGAGAGAAATGGGGAGAAATCTTACTTAATCTACATCATATTTATTACACTGTACATTACATTTATCTTACACTACTGCACATGACGCATTTATTACATATCACCTGCATTCAGTATTTACACACTACACGCATCACATACATATGGCGCATTTACATACATATTATGTTATTTACATATAGTTGGGATTAGATGTTGCATTATAATACACATGCATTAGTAATATTAGTACATCGTGATATTAATAAGATACATGAGACACATATTTACATATATACATGGGGATGAGATACACTGGGCACTAGATATATAGATATATATGCATGCACTACACATATATATTTGTGATTATATATATACATTGTGATTATATATATATACATTGGTATCTATATATAGTATATGTTATTATACATGCATTTATATATATATATTGTAGATTTACATGAAATGTGGAGATGAGATATATATGAGACATATATAGATGGGGTGCGTAGAGAGAGAGAGATGGGGTGGAGAGAGAGAGGGGTGGAGAGAGAGATGGGGTGGAGAGAGAGAGAGAGGGGGGGAGAGAGAGAGAGAGATGAGAGAGAGAGAGATGGGGATGAGAGAGAGAGAGATGGGGAGGAGAGAGAGAGAGAGATGGGGAGGAGAGAGAGAGAGATGGGGAGGGAGAGAGAGAGAGGGGGAGAGAGAGAGAGATGAGGAGGAGAGAGAGAGATGGGGATGAGAGAGAGAGATGGGGAGGAGAGAGAGAGATGGGGATGAGAGAGAGAGAGGGGGATGAGAGAGAGAGAGAGAGATGGGGATGAGAGAGAGAGAGAGATGGGGATGAGAGAGAGAGAGGGGAGATGGGGAGAGAGAGATGGGGATGAGAGAGAGAGATGGGGAGGAGAGAGAGAGATGGGGAGGAGAGAGAGAGATGAGAGGAGGGATGAGAGATGGGGAGAGATGGATGATTAGATGAGAGAGAGATGGGGATGAGAGAGAGAGAGATGGAGATGGGAGAGAGTGAGAGAGATGGGGATGAGAGAGAGAGATGGGGATGGGATGAGAGATGGGGATGAGAGAGAGAGAGATATGGGATGAGAGAGATGGGGATGAGAGAGAGAGATATGGGATGAGAGAGATGGATGAGAGGAGAGAGAGAGATATGGGATGAGAGAGAGATATGGGATGAGAGAGAGCGAGAGATGGGAGTGGTGTTTGAAAGAGACCAGTATTTACATACATATACTTTATTTACTACACATACATCTACATTATTGGTCGCATATTTACACATCAGCACACACATATTACACTACACATATATATATATACTGTATTTACATATTATTACACTTACCCATACATACACCTGATGCAATCTACATATACACATGACTGTGCACCACATACACACTGCACTCTTAATTCATATACACACTGCACCTACACATACTACTACTGCGCACCACACATACACTCGTGCACCACACATACACCTGCACTGCACACACGTTACACTGCAATCTACACACATACACTTTCAACTGGTACGGCTTATTACACTGCACCCACACATACACACACTCTGACTCACACACACATCTGCACCACACATATACATTATTAATATACTATTAATTCTACTCATATACACATACATGGCCACATAGAGACGCTGATTGCACATACATATATCACGCACATATTCAAGACGACTATTGTTCACTTCCGTATTTATATTCACATATCTAGTTATTATTGGTGCACGACATATTACATCTGTGACATTTCTTGCCGTATGCACGCACCACATTCATTACATTTAATTACATACACATCTTTTACTTCATATACATACACATCATGTATTATTATTCAAGATTGCTGACTTACATATACCTACTCCAGCAGTATTACACATATTCACGACACTTATTTACATATTACATCTTATTGGCTCTACACTGTAGTATTTACACGTGATGAGATCGCAGACACATATACATCAGCCTATATATATACTTACGATATATATTGGATGACATCATATTATATTTAACATATACATACACACATATATCACATATATATCATAACGCATATATATTACATCTAGCACTATATATATATATTTATATTACAATGGTATACTATATATATACATGCATCTCATATACACTGCACTATATATGACTACATACATATACATGAACTTACATATACATACATACATTACCATATTACGCATATACATATATATGTGACTATATATACATATAATATATACACATGTGCATACATATATATATATATATGCATATATATATATATATGTGCATATATATATATATACATACTTTATATATATATATACATCTTACTGTATATATATTATTACATATATAACGTATATATATATATACATATATATATACATCTGTATATATATATATATATATATATATATATATATGTATATATATATATATATCTTGCATATATATATATATATCTATATATATATATATATATATATATATATATATATATATATATATATATATATCTTGTGTATCTGTAGTATATATATATATTATATCTTATATATATATATATCTGTATATATATATATAGATCTATATATGAGAGAGAGACGGGGGAGAGAGAGAGAGACGGGGGAGAGACGGAGACGTGGGAGAGAGAGAGACGGGGGAGAGAGAGAGAGACGGGGAGAGAGAGAGAGAGAGACGGGGAGAGAGAGAGACGGGGAGAGAGAGAGAGAGAGACGGGGAGGGAGAGACGGGGAGAGAGAGAGACGGGGGAGAGAGAGAGAGAGACGGGGGAGGAGAGACGGGGGAGAGAGAGAGAGAGAGACGGGGGGAGAGAGAGAGAGACGGGGGGAGGAGAGAGAGAGACATATATAGACCAGTATATATATATATATCCTTATTTATATATATATGACCTTATTATTACATAATATATATATCTGCATATATATTATCTTAATTATATATATGTACATATACTATATGTGCATCTATATATACACTGCACTATATATATATATACATGTACATATATATTATCATACATCTTATATCCATACTCCATTATATATATATATATATACACATATATACATACCATATATAATATATATATATATATTATTATACATATCGTTACACACATATCATATATATTATATATATTATATATTATACTATATATACATCATTATCCATGCATATACATATTAACCTATTATTACATATATACATCTTATTATATTATATAACTTATATATACATATATATATATTTTACATATTACATTATCATAGTATTTACACATTACACTTACTATATATACATTGTATTTATTGATACAGATCGCACTACACACACTGTACCACATACATACTACTATACGCACACATACACACTGCACTACACACACCACACATCTGCACTACTACATACATACATCACTTTAACTATTACACACTTGTCACCCACATACACACATCACGGCGACCATTACAGACTTTACACCACATACATCCACTTAATTACATATTAATATCTTAGACCTTACATCTATTCACACATCACATTTTATATCACACATTACACCTGTATTAATAGTCTACACACACACTACCACTTATCCATACACACACACACTGTGCACTAATACACACACACTGCACCTACACATACACTGCACTTACATATATATACTTCACTACACATTACTACACACATTATTAATATACATCGCATTATATATATACACTACACACATACACACTTAACTACAATATACACACTGCACTACACACACACACATTTACCCACACACACACACTGCACCACACACACACACACTGCACCCACATACACACTGCACTACTACACATACACGCACTTACATTACACACATTACACTTTAATCATACATTAATGCACTACTACACACACATCTACATCTACATACACGCACTGCACACACACATACACTTTACCTATATTCACATACACTCACTTTACACTACATACACTGCACTTACATACACATATTAACTACTATATACACACTGCACTCATACACATCACATGCACCTATATATTAATATACACTGCACCATATTACACATACATCACGACCCACATATATTCCACTAATACACATATTATATGGTCATTAGTATACATACACACATTAATCATACATATTACACTCAGCATATCGTCTACACTGTACTTACATACATACACTTTAATTACATATATATATTACACTGCATCTATATACATATACATCTTATTATTACATATTATTACACTTATTATTAACTATATAATTCACATCATATATTACATATCCTTATCATTACACATATTACACTTTACTATTATTACTATTTCATACTTACATACTATATACTTATCCATTACATATATCATCTGCATTTACACATACACACACTGCACCCTACATATACACATGCACTACATACATCACATCTTACCATACACACATACACTGTACCCATATACATACGCTTAATACACATATATACACTTACCATACATATACATGCATCTATATACTATATACACTGTACCATATATATACACTGCACTACATATACACTGCAAATACATATAGTTACTAGAGCGACATGGGGAGGAGACACAGGGGGAGGAGACAGAGCGAGATGGGGGGAGAGAGAGAGACTGGGGTGGAGCGAGAGAGTTGACGAGAGAGAGAGATACATGCAGACAGATGATGATAGATAGTGTATATATATATATATGAGACTGTATATACAGACGATAGAGATGATGGATATATATATACATCTACACATATATATATACCGCATATATATATATCTGTGCATATATATATATCTGTGCATATATATATATATATACATATATATATATTATATATATATATCTGTATATATATATATATACATGTATATATATATATATATATATCTTATATATATATATATATACATCTGTATATATATATATTAGATCTATATATATATATTTGGGATGAGAGAGAGAGATGGGGATGAGAGAGAGAGAGATCTAAAAAATTTTACATACATTACACGTACCCATATATACACTGCATATATATATATCAAGTACACATATATTAATACATATATATATATATATATATATATATATATATATATATATATATATATATATATATATATATATATATATATATATATGTATATATATATATACGTATATATATATACACTTACACATTACACTATTACTTACATATTATTACACTATTTACTGGAGAGAGATGGGATGAGAGAGAGAGATGGGGATGAGAGGAGAGATGGGACAGAGAGAGAGAGCGAGAGATGGGGATGAGAGAGAGAGCGAGAGATGGGATGAGAGAGAGCGAGAGATGGGGATGAGAGAGATGGGGAGGAGAGAGAGAGATGGGGAGGAGAGAGAGAGATGGGGAGGAGAGAGAGAGATGGGGATGAGAGAGAGAGAGATGGGGATGAGAGAGAGAGAGATGGGGATGAGAGAGAACATATGCTTATACTATTACATATACATCATATACACATACGTCATTACATTAATACACCTTTACAACACACATACATCCTCATATATACATATACACTGCATATACTATATCATATACACACGACATACTATCATACATCTATAATATTATTACATATATATATATTACTGTATATCTACATATATACACTATATTATTATACATATATCATTATATACATCTATATATATATATCTATATATATATTACACATACATACATTCACATATACATATATCTATACA